>NW_027203604.1:20620818-20640818 GCF_024711535.1 Dipodomys merriami
CTAGGCTGACCCACCTACAACATACCTGTCTCCTACCTGTCTAACTCCCTAACTCATTCCTTCCTTCCTTCCTTTACAAACCTAGTCAGTGTCAGTGCCGGGTTATCACACATTTTTAAATAAGTGAACAGTAGATATCCTGTCATTATTCTAGTCCCACTGTTCTAGCGGCTGCCCTCTGTGCTGGCAGGGAGGTATACCTTTCAGCTCTCTCTCCTGGATTTCCCGCTCCTGCTTAGCTCTCAGGACAAGCAGCCTCCGACTCTTTACCGCGCTAACTATGTCTTCAGCCTCCATATCTATTTGGGGCTCTAACTTCCCGATTTCTTTTTTCCTATCAATTTTGCCCAATCCATTCTCCTCTTTTCCATTCTCTTTATTTTTGGCTTCCATTTCTTTCCGTCTCTGTTTCTCTGCTCTCTTCTTGTCATTCTCCTCTTTCAGCACAGCCAGCCGTTCCTTCCAAAGCTCGGCTGACATCTGCTGTCTGGACTCCATGTGGTCCTGCACGGAGTAGGTCATAAGGATCCGGTGGCACAACGCTGTCAAGATCTGGAGCTTCTCCTCAGATGTGAGTTCAAAAAACTCAGATGTCTCCAGCTTCTCGAGGAACTCATCCTGCACCTCATTATCCTCGAATGGGGCTGAGTCTTTGTTGTCATCGGGGTCTGAACCCTCACTCTCCTCTTGGACATCAGATCTGCGCAAGCAGAGGCGGACCAATTCGGAGACAGAATGCAGGGTGAGTGGGATTTCTGACAGCTTCATCCCCAGCTCCCCATAGTCCTCGGCAATCTCGTCCTGCAGTAAGGTCTGTAGCAGGATGACCAACACCCTGTTCAGGTATAAAAAGCCACCCTTGTCTGCGGTCAGGGCATCCATAAGGGACACTGCAGTGATGGGATACTGGGCATCTGGTAGGAGGAGCCCCGAGTAACAGCTGAGGAACTCTACCACTAGGGCCACATCCCCGAACAGGGTGTTGGGCAGCCCCTCAGGTGTGTCCACCAGGCGAAATGCTGGCAGGCTTTTGCCACTCAACTCTTGGTCCTCGTATCGCTTCTGTTTCTCCAGCTTCTCGAGCATTTCCTTCTCTCGTCGTTGTTTGGCCTTTTCCCTCAACTTTTCTTTCAGCTCCTGACGTCTCTTTTTTAAGTACTCTTTCCGCTGCTCTTCGGACATAGAAGCCCACCTCTTTTTATGTTCTAGAAGCTCATAACGCTTTTGAACGAGTGTGCGCAATTCCTCGGGGAGGCGAGCCCGGTCCTCACTGGAGAGTAGCCGTGCCGTTTTGGAGATGACACAGGACAGGGCGGTCTTCTTGTCCTCCTTGTCTTTGTTTTCTTTGTAGTAGGCAATTAGGTGGAGGGCGGCAGGAGGCAGGTGTTTATGAGGTTTGCTAGAGGACCGCGGTGCACTCCCAGAATTCCGTGGGGTTCGTGTCATTTTCTGAGTACCTTTAGCCATGTCCAATAAAGTCATCTGCTTCATTTTGGTTTTAGGGGTTTTCAGCCCCTTTTTGGGAGATTTGGAATTCACTGTAGACTTCTGTCCATTCAGGATGCCTTTGTTTCTGCCCTTGGCCTTCAAAGGCTTGTCACCGGCTTTGCCTGGCTTCCTGGAGGAAGGGCCTTTCTTAGGAATGTGGAAGTTGGTGTGGAGCTTGCTGGGGGACATCATCTTCATAACCTCTTCCAGATGTTCTTCGGGAGACTTGGCATTCTTGGAGTTCTTCACTTTGAGAGGGGAGCCATTCAATGACTTCTTCAAGTGCACATGACACCATAACTTAGGATTTAGTGGTGAGCTCAGAGAAGAACTGTCTGTCTTCGATTTCTTTGAGGGTTTCCTGTCTGGGGATCCAGTATTCTTCCTCTTAGTAGAAGGATTGAGAGTCATGTACTAGAATTTAAGAACAGGAATAAAATTACTTTGAAAAACTTATTTTAAGAAGCAATGTTTAAGAATCTGAAAGGTCCTCCCCAGCTATTCAGGTAAAGCTATAGCTCCATTGCTCTTCATAGGCAAGATGCCCTTAAAAAAACAAAGACAACTGCTAACTGGTGTTTGTGCCAGGTGGATGCAAAATTCTCTTGATACCAAGACTTTAGAACTGTCTCTTCAAGAGGTGGGAGGATAACTCAGTGGAAGATGGCTTGCTAGCAAGTGTCACAAACCGATTCCAATCCCTTAGCAACAGCAGGTAGAAGGGGTGGATAAAAAAAAAGAAACCTCTCAAAACAGAACTGGATTTTTATGTTTTTGTTCTCAATTCAGGGATCTTGGTAGAAATGCAAATATCTGACGCAACTCAAATACATGTTATTTTAAGTATATGAACAACAGACACTTCTCAAAGGTAAGGAAACCTCTTGACCATAGTCTGCTGGTTTCTCAAACTCCTCTTGTCCTCTCCCCATAACTCAAGAACTGACTTAGGTAGGTGTGGTGGTTTATGACTGCAATCTCAGCATTAGGGAGGCTAGAAGTTGGGGGAGGAGGGGGAAGAAGGGAGGGGAAGAGAGGGAGAGGGAGAGGGAAGGGGACAGGGATGGGGACACAAGTTTGAGGCCAACCTGGGCTACTGTTTTTTTTTGTTTGTTTTTGTCGGTCGCTGGGTTTGAACTCTGGGCTTGGGCACTGTCCCCTGCGTTCTTCAGTTCAAGGCAAGCACTCTAATTGAGTCACAGCACCCCTTTGGGTTTTCTAGTGGTTTATTGGAGATAAGAGTCTTACAGAGTTTCTTGCCTGAGTTGGCTTTGAACTGTGATCCTTAGATCTCAGCCTCCTGAGTAGCTAGGATTATAGGTGTGAGCTACCGGCGCCTAGCTGGGCTACTGTTTTTTATAAACATATTAACTATGCATTCTTCAAAATTTTCGATAATCTCATACAGTTGTGTCTTTGAACATCCCCCCATACTCCTTCAGTCATTTATCATGACATATTTTCACCAGTCACCTTCATGTTCTTTTCCCATTTTTAAGCAATGAGGGACTCACTATGTGGCTTCAAGCTCATGGGCTCAGGAAATTCTCCCTATTCAGCCTCCTAAGTAGCTAGAACTACAGGTATGTACTGCCATGAATGGCTTTTGACGTTCTTTACACAAATTAAATTTTCATCAATTATTGTAATAGCCTCTCACCTAACCTACATGGTCCCCTGTCTCTTGTTTTACCGTATTTAGGACATTATAAGCATGCACATGTTCAACTTAAACACAGTTGGAATATAGTAAACCTGTTGCCAGGCACCTCTCCAAGGACTCCTACCCACTACCCAACCCTTCTCCTCAGTCTGCTCTCCTCCATGCACCTCTTCACCCAGTTCCCTAACTCCCACTCTGCGTCATACCACCTTCAACCAAAGAATAAATTACTAGGCTACATCTCACTCCACTTGTCATGATGGCACCAATTCTCTTAAATATATATGTAGAAACAGAGAATCTATACTGGCTGAGTGCAGGGATCTGTAATTAAAGCTGAAATAAAATTTCAGCCTTAAACTAAATGAGGTAATAAAAAAAATGCAGATCATTTCAGGGGGAAAAAAAACTGTAAGAAAGAAGAGAATGACCAGATTACTTCTAGAATACTTAACTATTAACCAAAAGGAGTTATGTATTTAGTCAGTACTCCAAAACTTCAAATACTTGAGTGAACAGGGTTTCAGAAAAGCAAGAAATAAAGCTGGGTGCCAGTGGCTCACATCTGTAATCCTAGCTACTTAGGGGGCTGAAATCTGAGGATTGTGGTTCAAAGCCATCCGGGCAGAAAAGTCTGTGAAACTTTTATGCTCAATTAACCACTAGAACACCACAGCTGTGGCTCAAAGTGGTAGAGCACTAGCCTTGAGCAAAAGAGCTTAGGGACAGTGCCTAGGCCCTGAGTTCAAGCCCCACAACTGATGGATGAATGGAAGGAAGGAAGGAAAGAGAAGGGGGGGAGGGTGGGAAGGAGGGAAGGAAGGAGGATGGGATATAGACAAATAGTCTGGAAGCTTGGCATTTTGGCAAACAAATGCTACCCCTACTAGTCAGGAAGCAGCAGTCAAGAAGATCATGGCTCAAGACAAAAAGGTCAAACTAGTGCCAGTGGCTCATGCCTATAATCCTAGCTATTTAGGAGGCTGAGAATCACAGTTCAAAACCAGTCAGAACAGGAAAGTCCGTGAGACTCTTATCTCTAATTAACCACCAGAAAACCAGAAGTGGTGCTGTAGCTCAAGTGGTAGAGTGCTTGCTTTGAGCTGAAGAGCTGAGGGACAGTGCCCAGGCCCAGAGTTCAAGCTGATTAAAAAAAAAAAAAAAAGACAAAAAGGTCAGTGAGACTCCAACTCAACCAACAAAGTGTATAGGCAACTTGTATTCCCAGCTATGCAAGAGCCATAGGTAGGAAGATCTTAATCTGAGGCCAGTGGTAGGCAAAAAGTACAGTACTCTATCCAAAAAATAAGGAAAGCAAGAAAAAAGAAAGCATGTGGCTCAAGTGGTAGAGACCCTACCTACTAAGCATTAGGCCCGAGTTCAAACCTCAGTACTTCAGAAAAAGAAAAAGCGCTCTGGAAGAAATGGGCAGTACAAACTAGTATAACGATGAGACTACAGGCAAGGAAGCAGACTGTATGTTATGAGACTATGAACCCTAAAAACAAACAAACAAACAACAACAACAACAAAAACACTACCAGGAAGAGCTAACACAAAGTAAATACAGGATACGTATGTGTGGGTTAGGAGGACTAAGATGTAGTAGTGCCATTAATAAATTCCTTCATCCATTATGAAGAAATGATAGAAGCTGTGATGGATAGCTGTCCTACAAAGCCAATTAAGACTTAGAGTAGAGGGGCTGGGAAGGTGGCTCAGTGGTAGAGCACTTGTCTTGCATGCCAGAGGCCCTGGGTTCGATTCCTCAGCACCACATAAGCAAAAAGAAAAAAGCCGGAAGTGGCGCTGTGGCTCAAGTGGTAGAGCGCTAGCCTTGAGCTGAAGAGCTGAGGGACAGCGCCAAGGCCCAGAGTTCAGGCCCCATGACCGGACCCCCCCCCAAAAAAACAAACAAGACTTAGAGTAGAATTATCAGAGATGATGGAGTAGCAATCTCATTGGCACTAGTCAGCTACATGTAACAAATCCCTCTTCCAGCCCAGTTCTCAAACTTTAAAGGACAATCTGCCTCCAAGAATTACAGTCAAGGGCTGGAAAGGTGGCTTACTTAGTGGTAGAGTGCTTGCCTTGCATGCATAAGGCCCTGGGTTTGATTCCTCAGCACCACATGAGCAGAAAAAGCTGGAAGTAGCACTGTGGCTCAAGTTGAAGAGCGCTAGCCTTGAGCTGAAGAGCTCAGGGACAGCACCCAGGCCCAGAGTTCAGGCCACATGACCGCAAAAAAAAAAAAAAAAAAAAAAAAGAATTACAGTCAATGGCTGGGAATGTGGCTTAGTGGTAGAGTGCTTACCTAACTAAGCATACATGAGGCCCTGAATTCGATCCTCAGTACTATACAAACAAAAAATTATAATAAATTATTTTAAAAATTACAGTCAAGCTGAGCACTAGTGACTCATGCCTATAATCCTAACTACTCAGGAGGCTGAGATCTAAGAATCAATCGAAGCCAGCCTGGGCAGAAAAGACCATGAGACTCTTTATCTCCAATTAACCACTAGAAAACCAAAAGTGGTGCTGTGGCTCCAAGTAGTAGAGCACTAGCCCTGAGCAAAAGTGGTCAAAGACAGCCCCATAAGGGGTGGGGGGGCGGGAGAGGGAGGAAGAGGGAGATGGAGAGGGAGGGAGAGGGAGAGAAGGGGAGAGGAGAGAGGGAGAAAGTGAGAGGAGAGAGGGATGGAGGGAGAGAAAAAGAGAGAAAGAATATTACAGTCAAGCCAGGTGCTGGTGGCTCACTCCTGTAATCTAAGCTGTTCAGGAGGCTGAGATCTGATCATAGTTCAGCCAATTCTGTGACTCCTGCCTCCAATTACCACCCTTCCCCACCCCCCAAAAAAGAGCTGTGGCTCCAGTACTAGCTTTGAGCACACAAAAGCTCAACAATAGCACCAGACCCAGAGTTCAAGCCCCACAACCGGACCCCCCCCCAAAAAAAAATACTAAGCAAAGAAAGGTAACTTATTTAAGATTCCACTCTCGCTGGGACCTGGTGGCTCATGCCTATAATTTTAGCTACTTTGGAGGCTGAGATCTGAGGATCACATTCAATCCTAGCCCAGGCAAAAAAGTCCATGAGACTCTTATCTCCAATAAACTACCAAAGAAAGTACTGGAAAGTGGAGCTGTGGCTCAAGTGGTAGAATGCTAGCTTTGAGTGAAAAACGCTCAGGGACAGTGCCACACACACACCCTCACTTTCCTCATGGACAACATACTATCCTAGAAGTCATGAAGGCAAGCCGTCAGTACTCGGAGAACTAAAAACAGAAAGCTAACCATCCTCTTCCACTAGCTTTGGAAATCTTCATGGTAGAGACATACAAATTGATCCTTCTAATGTTCAGAACAGAAGTTTATTCTAAAATACAATTTATCAGGAAACTAATGTGAGGCTGTTTGATTTTTACTATTTTATATAGGTATCTTTTGATAGGGTCCAATATAACTGGAGTATTTCTTAATTACTTATTCTATTTCTCCTTTAAACAACTCAACTTTAGAGTAAGTTTCTTTAAAACTTCTTCACATAGAAGCCCACTAATAATAAAGAAATCACTAAAGTGGTTGGGAAAGCCACGGGAGGGCTCTGTCACTCATCTTCATTGCTAAGGTGTTTGTCTGCCATTAAGTTTTCTGAAAAATGAAAGAAATGAACTCACCCAACCCCCTCCCAATAGGCCGGCTCCCGGCGTGAGCAGTCCTTCAGTACCTGGTCATCTCAGCATGGAGCATGCTGGGTAGTCACAGCCAAATGGGAGCCGGCATGGCTGGACTCAGGGGGATCTGAAAAAGTATAAAACCACTTATGTGCTAAGGGTCTCCCTACCTCCCACTCAGCACAATATATCTACTGGTCTAGTAGACAGGCAAAGAGAAGAAATGAGTGGATACCCACACATTAGCAGTATTCAAACTTCAGGGCAGAGGCCTTTCCTAATTGCCATATAGGAAAAAAGTGTTTACAAATGTCTCAGTCAGTAACACAAAGGCTGAAAGAAAAACAGTATACACAATTCTACATTTGTTCCTGTCACCTGGACAGACCAGCACCACCACAAACACATCATGTTTCTTGATAAAAATACAATTAAAAAAATGAAAGAACAATGTGTAGCAGCTCAATCAGATGCTGAACTTAGTAATAAGCAGTCTAATCTAGGCAGTAAAACCCTAACTTAAACAGCCTTGGCTAGCTACATCTTGATCCTGACACATGTCATCCGCTTAACGCAGCAAGTTAGGAGGTTGAGAGTAATGTTCATACAGTGAATTTTTTGCAATTTCTGTATGAGTTCATTAAATCTGTTCCTATAAAGTATTTTTTAAGTCTTTTGAAAACAATGTAATTTACTTTATTTTTTTATTTTGGGGGGGTTGGTTATAGAGCTTGAACTCAGAGCCTGGGTTGCTGTCCTTGAGCTCTTTTGCTCAAGGCTAGCACTCTACCACTTGAGCCACAGAGCCACTTCCAGTTTTAAGTAGTTAATTGGAGATAAGAGTCTCAGGGGAACTTTTCTGCCCTAGTTGACTTCAAACCTGATCCTCAGCTCTCAGCCTCCCAAATAGCCAGGATTACAGACATTAGCCACCAACTTCTGGCTTATAGTTTACTTTTTTTTTTTTTTTTTTGTCAGTCGTGGGGCTTGAACTCTGGGCTTGGGCGCTGATCTTGTGCTCTTCAGCTCAAGGAGAGCATTCTACCGCTTGAGCCACAGCACCACTTCCGGTTTTCTAGCGGTTTATTGGAGATAAGAGTCTCACGAACTTTCCTGACCGGGCTGGCTTTGAACTGCGATCCTCAGATCTCAGCCTCCTCAGTAGCTAGGATTACAGGCGTGAGCCACCAGCGCCCAGCTTTATAGTTTACTTTTTAAAGTACTTCTGCCCGGGCTGGGAAGGTAGCTCAGCGGTAGAGTGCATGCCTTGCAAGCATGAGGCAAAAAAAAAAAAAAAAGGACTTCTGCTCTAAGAAGGTTTGGGAAATAGAGAAAGCCTGCTTAAGCAAGCACCAAACTTTTTTTTTTGGGGGGGGGGGGGAGGGGGGGGGGGTGTTCCGGTCATGGAGCCTGAACTCTGGGCCTGGGCGCTGTCCCTCAGCTCTTCAGCTCAAGGCTAGCGCTCTACCACTTGAGCCACAGTACCACTTCCGGGTTTTCTTTTTTGCTTATGTGGTGCTGAGGAATCGAACTCAGGGCCTCAGGCATGCAAGGCCAGAGCTCTATCACTAAGCCACCTTCCCAGCCCCGCACCAAACTTATTTAAATTTAAATACTGGGCTGTAAACATTTACTTCATGAAGATGAATAAAAATGATTATTTAAATGTGTATTCCTCCTAGTAAGACAAAATTATAATTCCATCCTATAGTTGAATGTGATCTCTGAGAGTAGGTCTGTCCTATGATGGTTCTACCAGACAGCCACAGCCTGGGTGCCAGCAGGAGAACATAAGCCCAGTCAAAGCACAGTCTGAAACACTGTGGCCCAACTGACATTTTCCTCTACAAATTTAACAGTTATACTCATTATATGCAATGTGCTATGGAAACTCACAAGACAGAGTAAGACAGTTCTGTTTAGAAAGGGCTAACAAGACCCACAAACACACCACCACCACCCTGGGCCCTAAGCAGGTCAGACTCAAAACTCTTGCATACTGAGGGAATGTTCTACTCTCACTTCAGCTCCATCACCATCAGTCTTTCCCTAGAGCTGCTGCTTCCTCCTGCCAGCCTCCCCTGTTTCTCAGTGATTGTTTTCTGCAACCTGGAGGAAGCCAGCAACAAGTGGCCAGGCCTGTAGGGGGGGGGGGGGGTTTAACAGCAATGTCATTTATATTGCTACTTTAAAATTCCTTCTACATGAGTCAAGAATCCAAAGCAGGGCTGGGAAGGTGGCTCAATGGTACAGTGCTTGCCTTGCATGCATGAGGCCCTGGGTTAGATTCCTCAGCACCACATAAGCAAAAAGAAAAAAGCCGGAAGTTGCGCTGTGGCTCAAGTGGTAGAGCGCTAGCCTTGAGGTGAAGAGCTGAGGGACAGCACCCAGGCCGAGTTCAGGCCCCATGACTGGACCACCCCCCCCCCCAAAAAAAGAATCCAAAGCACTGATCTCTATGTAGTCTTTAAGAAAACGGATTATATAGAAAGGAAGAACAGCAGGAGAGAGTCTGTAGTGTCAAGCAATACTGGAAATAAGTAACTGTGCCTGGCTCTAGAGACTGCAGTGTTATCGGCCTCAGTATCCAGGACTCTCTGCCTATGTCCAGTCTCCAGCAAGTTCGTTTTGCCATCGAGTTTACACCAAAATTTTATGAACTCATAACTCAAGCCCTCCTTAAAATGTTTTAAACTTTTAAGAGTAGACAATTTCTTCACAAATTGCCTTTCAAGATGTAAGAAATTACAATTTTTATATAGGTCACCTTCTTTGTCCTTTTAAGACCAAAAAATCTTTCACTGATAAATTAATGCTCTTTCATGTGATTCACATACTTGAATCAATAAAATATATCTCAAAAAGAGCCAGAAGTTGTGCTGTACTCAAGTGGTAGAGTGCTATTCTTAAGCACAAAGGGGCTCAGGGACAGTGCCTAGGCCCTGAGTTCAAGCCCCAGGACCAGTATGTGTAAAGCCCCTTAGAGATGAATGTATATACAAGAATAAGCATTCTGCTGAAAACCATATCCTTTATGGCAATGCAATAATCCTGCACTCAAAATTTCCCCTCATGAAATAAACATATTCAAGCAAAATTTAAGTTTACTATATAGGGCTGGGAAGGTGGCTCAGTGGTAGAGCGCTTGCCTTGCAAGCATGAGGCCCTGGGTTTGATTCCTCAGCACCACATAAGCAAAAAGAAAAAAAGCCGGAAGTGGCGCTGTGGCTCAAGTGGTAGAGTGCTAGCCTTGAGCTGAAGAGCTGAGGAACAGCGCCCAGGCTCAGAGTTCAGGCCCCACTACCGGACCCCCCCCCCCCCAAAAAAAAGTTTACTATATAATAGTCAAACTTCATAGTTCCATGGAAAATTTAGTCTCAATCTTTAAAAGGTCAACTTATTTTTTTCTTGTTGTTGGCTGTGGAGTTTGAACTCAGGCCCTAGACACTATTCCTGAACTTTTTTGCTCAATCCAGTTCTCTAACATTTTGAGCCACAGCATCACTTCTGGTTTTCTGGTGGTTAATGGGAGATAAGAGTCTCAGGGACTTTCCTGCCCTGGCGTGGCTTCAAACTGAGATTCTCAGATCCCAGCCTCCTGACTAACTAGGATCACAGGCATGAGTCTACTGGTGCCCCACCTAAGCCAAGTAAGTTTTAATTTCCTATTTTTAAGTAAATAATACAAATTTAAAGGGCATGATGGACAATAATGTTTCACTTTACTGGTATGGTTAGAAAAGCTGTGAAATGCCAAACTATGACTAGAGTTTTACCAATGCTCTAAAGAAACAGCATTAGTTTCCAATATACTTCAGTTATCATAATCAACCTAAGACAAAACTAAGACAACCTAAGACAGTTTAGTTATATAGTTATGACTAAGGTGTCCTTTTTTCATAATTAACAGTGGACCACTGAGGATGTGAAGAATGGTGGTAAGTTCAAAACCAGTCTGCATACCCCATCTCAAAAAAAACAAAAAGAGGGGCTGGGAAGGTGGCTCAGTGGTAGAGCACTTGCCTTGCATGCCTGAGGCCCTGGTTCGATTCCTCAGCACCACATAAGCAGAAAAAAAAAAAAAAAAGATGTTCAGACATAGAGTACTGGCCTAACATGGACAAGACCCTGGGTTCAATACCTAAGCACCTCAAAAAAACAAAAGCGAAACAAAACTGTAGTCATGGCATGGTGGCTTATTCATATCAAGGAACTGTAAGTCCAAGCCAGCAAGAACCTTTCTGAAAGGGGGGGAAAATCCTAGATGTTTTATCTCTTGTCACTTTTTTTTGTCACTTGCAATCTTGAACTCTGGGCCTGGGCTCTGTCCCTCAGCTCTTCAGCTCAAGGCTAGCACTCTACCACTTAAGCCACAGTGCCACTTCCAGTTTTCTGGTGGTTTACTGGAGATAAAGAGTCTCACAAGCCAGGCACCAGTGGCTCACGCCTGTAATCCTAGCTACTCAGGAGGCTGAGATCTGAGGATCATGGTTCAAAGCCAGCCCGGGCAGGAAATTCTGTGAAACTCTTATCTCCAATAGAATATCAAAAAAGCGGAAGTGGCACTGTGGCTCAAGTGGTAGAGCACTAGCCTTGAGCTGAAGAGCTGAGGAACAGTGCTCAGGCCCAGAGTTCAAGTCCCACGACTTGACCAAAAAATAAAAAAATAAAAATAAATAAAAATAAAAATAATCAGGGGCTTGGCATGGTGTCTCATGGCTGTAATTCCAGTCATGAGGTGGCTGAGACAGAATAATTGAGTGTTCAAGGCCAGCCTGAGCTATATAGCAAAAATCTGTCTAAAAAAATGTTTGGCTTAAAATCCAATTTGGGGGCTGCAAAGATGGCTCAGTGGTAGAGTGCTTGCCTTGCATGCATGAGGCCCTGGGTTCAATTCCTCAGCACTACATAAGCAGGAGAAGCTGGAAGTGGCGCTGTGGTTCAAGTGGTAGGGTGCTAGCCTTGAGCCAAAGAGCTGAGGGACAGAGCCCAGGCCCAGAGTTCAGGCCCCACGACTGACAAAAAAAGTGTCTCACAGACTTTCTTGCCCGGGCTGGCTTTGAACCGTGATCCTCAGATCTCAGCCTCCTGAGTAGCTAGGATTATAGGTGTGAGCCACCAGCACCCGGCTTCTCTTATAACATTTTTAGTTTGGTTCTAATTAGAGTAGACCTTAGATTCTCCTTTGTAAATATGTTTAGTATACTTGCAATACAACTTCATTAAAATGTTCTAGAGATCCTATCACATAAAGTAATAGACATTCCAGGTTTTTATCAAAGTGGCCAATGTATTTGATCATTTTACTTGACACACAAAGCCAGTTTTTATTCAGCCAGTTGTGGTGGCACACATCTGTAAATCCGAGCACCCAGGACTCTGAAGTCAGGGCTGGAAGTGTAACTTAAGAGGTCTAGTCTCTTATTTGAGTCAAGCAGAAAAGGTCAGATAAGTTGATATTAGGGAAATGAACCCTAAGGTATGTATTCAAATGTTTTTTTCTTTCATGCGATTGTTTCTAACACATTTATAAGATTATTTCTTTGTTGCTTTGTATGTCCCTCCCCCACGGTATAACCCCAGCTTTCACTGTATTTGATGTGGGTATAATTTGGGGAGGGGAAGTGAAAAAACAAATTGTTTAAATAGGGATACAGGTGGACCCATTGCAACAATGAGATGTACAAGTCGTTATGTCGAAAAATGAACTTTACAACTTTGGTGGTGGGGGGAGGAAGATTGGGCGGGGAGGTGGGGAGAGGATGGGAAGGGATGGGAGGGGAAACAAAGGAGAGGCTACAATGTTTGATAAGAAATGTACTCATTTTCTTGCCCATGTAATTGTAACCCCTCTGTACAGCATTTTCACAATAAAAAAAAATATATATATATATACACACCTAAAAAAAAAAAAAAGAGGTCTAGTATACACAAGACTGAGGGTTCAATCTCTAGCATGGGTGAGTTCAAAGCCAGCCTGGGCTACATAGCAATACTCTATCTAAGAAAATAAAAACTACTTAGGCACTGGTTAGGCACTGGTGCTTCACTCCTGTAATCCTACTCAGGAGGATGAGATCTGAGAATTGTGGCTCAATGACTGCCCAGGCAAGAAAGTCCATGAGACTCTTATTTCTAGTAACCTCCAGAAAACCATAAGGGGAGCTATGGCTCAAAGTAATAGAGCACTAGCCCTGAGTACAAAAGCTGGGCTCAGGTAACTCATGCCTATAATCCTAGCTACTCAGGAGGCTGAGATCTAAAGATTCCAGTTCAAACCCAGCTGGGGCACGAAAGTCTATGGGACTTTGCCTCCAGTTAATCATTAAAAAGCCAGAAGTGAAACTGTAGCTTAAAAGGAAGAGTACTAGCCTTGAGCACAAAAGCAAAGCGACATCACCCAAGCTGGGGGAAAGGGGAGAAATCTAGTAAGATAAATAAAATACAATAATAAAATAATAAAAGAGAACAAATTTATAAAAAAGAATCCAAGGCAAAACAAGCACAGGTATATACTTTTCCCTTTCCAACTATGCAAACAGAGGGCTAAATCATGGCTCAATGGTAGAGCACCTGCCCAGCAAGCATGAGGCCCTCAGTTCAAATTTCAGTTAATCAAACCAATTATACTAGTAAGAAATTAAATCAAACTAAGTGAACTATATAAGAACTGTGGCCTCTTTTTTTTTTTTTGTCGGTCGTGGGGCTTGAACCCTGGGCCTGGGCGCTGTCCTTCAGCTCTTCAGCTCAAGGCGAGTGCTCTACCACTTGAGCTACAGTGCCACTTCCGGTTTTCTGGTGGTTAATTGGAGATAGGAGTCTCACGGTCTCTCCTGCCCGGGCTGGCTTTGAACCGCGATCCTCAGATCTCAGCCTCCTGAGTAGCTAGGATTACAGGCGTGAGCCACCAGCGCCCAGCTGGCCTCTCTTTTTGACTCTGTATCACAGCCTAGTATAAAAAGAGTATTATTTCAAAAAAAAAGAGTATTATTTAATATTTAGAATATATTTCATATATAAAAACCTATTTGGAAACCTTAATTATAAAAATCTGCTATGAATCCAACCCTGTTGGAAGGCACTAGAAAAAATAAACTTATCTAACAGTGCTTTCATCCAGCTGTCCAAAAATTAATAGTGACCTTACCTTATATGGATCAAGTAAAAAGTCACTGAACTTGCTAGGCAGAGAGTATTTCTTCACCAATTCATCTTCTACCACCCAAGGTGCATTTTCTCCAGTGCCAGCCCGCAAGGCGTTGTGCCGTATAAAATACCGGACTATCTCCTTATTTGGTGGGCGCTCTGTACGAATCAAGCTGTCTGCTGGCACGTTGCTAATGATCTAGGTGAACAAATACAAAAAACTCACCACTGAGGTAGGAAGCAATTAGCCCATGCAAACAAATATGTCCTACCCAGAAAAATCACAATTCCATCGAGTTATAAACTGGATAGAAAAAAAGCAGAATAATTTCCAGCTATAGAATAATGTCAATTAAAAAATACCTCTAATCCTAAAAATAAGCATATTTGGATGAGCAATTCTAGTTATGAATTTATCTGGGAGTAAATAGACAAAGTCACCATCAAATGCTTTTTTTCTGGTGGTACTATGGTTCAAATGCAGGTCCTTGAGCTGGCTAGACAGGTGCTCTATCACTTGAACTATATCCCCAGACCATCAACTACTACTAATAGCAGAGGGAGGGTTTTATTACCTAAAAGTTGACCCATAAGGGATTCATTTTAAAAATTAAAATATATACACATAATGGACACTTTCTTTTTTTTTCTTCCCCTTTTCTTTCTTTTTTTGGGTCACCCAGGCTTTAACTCTGGCCCTTGGCACTGTCCCTCAGCTCTTCAGCTCAAGACTAATACTCTACCACTTGAGACACAGTGCCACTTTTGGTTTTCTGAGTGGTTTATTGGAAATAAGAATCTCACAGACTTTCATGCCCATGCTGGCTTTGAACCATGATCCTCATATCTCAGAGTCCTAAGTAGCTAGGATTACAGGTGTGAGCCACGGGTGCCCATCACACTGTTTTTTTTTTTAGGTCATGGGGCTTGAACCCTGGGCTTGGGCTCTAGCTCAAGGTGAGCGCTCTACTGCTTGAGCCACAGCGCCACTTCCGTTTTTCTAGTGGTTAACTGGAGATCAGAGTCTCACGGACTTTTCTACCTTGGCTGGCTTTGGACAGTGA
The DNA here is from genome assembly GCF_024711535.1 of Dipodomys merriami. Lineage (NCBI taxonomy): Eukaryota > Metazoa > Chordata > Mammalia > Rodentia > Heteromyidae > Dipodomys > Dipodomys merriami. Next base: position 20,635,860 of record NW_027203604.1, read on the forward strand.
TCCTCAGATCTCAGCCTCCTGAGTAGCTAGGATTAGAGGCGTGAGCCACCAGCGCCTGCCACACTTTTCTTTTTAAAAGTTTCTTGGAGCCAGGCACCAGTAGCTCACGCCTGTAATCCTGTTTACTCAGAAGGCTGAGATCTGAGGATCGGGGTTCAAAACCAGCACGGACAGTAAAGTCTGTGAGACTCTTATCTCCAATTAACCACCAGAAAACTGGAAGTGACGCTGTGGCTCAAGTGGTAGAGCGTTTGGTTGAGCTGAAAGGCACAGGACAGTGCCCAGGCCCAAGACTGACCAAAAAAACCAGTTCTTGGAATAGCACAGACTCTTCAGAATTGCTTATGGTGCTGGACTTCCCAAAGCCAAAACAATAACAAAAAGTCATTCAGGTCTGTCTCAATGAGTCAGGAGAACCAAGCTAGCACTTGATCACAGTATGGCTGAGATAATTTTTAATGTATTTTCTATTCAATACTTGTATACAAACAATGCTTACCAATAAGAAAACATGATAGGAAAACAGCATATTTTAGCTACCTGCTGAATGAGGGAAAGAAATCAATCACTGTATTTAACAATATGTAACTTCAAAGAGATCCTGACATGTTTTAGGATCACTAAGCAAAAACACAAATGCATCAGAATGGAATGAGATTTGTCAAGATTCTGAGGTGGAAAAAAGGAAAGAAGCCAAAAACTGGGTTATAATTCTCATTTACTTATTACTGAGCGCTGACAGAGACATTTCAAACTTCTTGGGTCTCAGCTGCTTCTCCCATGAAAGGGTTTTTTTATGAATAACCTATGATGCAACTGGCTCCCACATCCCAGTTCTCTACTCAATCTTTCCAACAATAAAACAAGGATTCTTGGGGCTGGGAAGGTGGCTCAGTGGTAGAGCGCTTGCCTTGAAGTGAAGAGCTGAGGGACAGCGCCCAGGCCCAGTGTTCAGGCCTCATGACCAGACCCCCCCCCCCCAAAAAAAAATTGCTTAAAAAATAAAAACCAAGCTGGGAGCTAGTGGCTCATGCCCATAATCCTAGCTACTTAGGAGGCTGAGATCTAAGGTCTCTGGTAGAAGTCCGTGAGATTCTTATCTCCAATTAACCAGCAAAAAGCCAAAAGTGGAGGTATGACTCAAGTGGTAGAGCATCAGCCTTGAGTGAAAAAGGCCAAGTGAAAATGAAAGGCTGAGTTCAAGCTCCAGTGACTGGTACAAGAGAAACAACACACACACACACACACACACACACACACACACACACACACACACACACACACACACACACACACACACACACACACACACACACACACACACACACACACACACACACACACACACACACACACACACACACACACACACACACACACACACACACACACACACACGGGGCGGGGGGGGGTAATAGTTCAGTGATAGACTGCTGGCTAAGCATGCACAGTGTCCTAGGTCTGAGCCCTACTCATAAACACAAAAATAATAGCATATACGTATAATCAAAGCACTCAAAAGATGGGGATCAGAAGAGTCTAGAGACTAAGGCCAGACTGGACTGCACAGTGAGACTCTATACCAAAAAATTATGAGCTGGGCTGTAGTTCAGTGAGCACCTGCTTAGCACGTGCATGGCTCTAGGGTTCATACTTTTTAAAAAGGGGGGGGAAAATCAATAGAATATAGCACTGTGTTATTTTAAAGATATTTACTATTAGTAGGTTATTATTGGTTATTCCCTGGTACAAGCACTAGAGGTGATTCATCATCTGAGTGTATTTACATTACAAATTGATATCAACTTTGAAAAGTTACAAAGTCTAACTACTGGGAACTTTTTGTCATTCTCAGGTACTGGAATTCGAACTCAGGGCCTCACACTTGATAGGCAAGTCATTGTGCCAGCCCCTTTCAGGTTATTTTCTTTTTTTAAAAATTTTTAGGGGGCCGGGGGTTTAGCCCAGTGGAAGGGCGCCCGCCCGGCACACGCAAGGCCCTGGGTTCGGTCCTCAGCCCTGGAAAAAACAAAAAACAGAATAAAAAATTTTTATAGCGGGGCTGGGAAGGTGGCTCAGTGGTAGAACGCTTGCCTTGCATGCCTGAGGCCCTGGGTTCGATTCCTCAGCACCACATAAACAAAAAAAGAAAAAAAGCCGAAGTGGCGCTGTGGCTCAAGTGGTAGAGCACTAGCCTTGAGCTGAAGAGCTGAAGAGCTGAGGGACAGCACCCATGCCCAGAGTTCAGGCCCCACAAAAAATTTTTTTATAGCAATTTTTTTATTGTGATTAAGTGATTGCATAAATTTCACAGTAGATAGTGATAATTAAAGTCACAAACACATTCTAACCTTATGGGGCAAATTGTCTTTATCATGGTCTATAAAGTTTATGAGTTCTGTGAGCTTTGACAATAGTTATTTTTTCTACATCGGGTGGTATGTACATTTCTTTCCTTTTGCTTAGTGTCAGCTGTTCCCTCTTTCCAGTTCATTCCCTATTTCCCATCACTGCCACTGAGTTGCTTAGTTCGTTTTGATTAATGACCAGTGCAGCTGATAGGTCCTGCTGTTGTATGTTTTTCCATTTCCCCGTTTCTGTGTCCTCCTCCTAGTTTTCTTCAGATGTGCACATATATACCATATATGTAGTCAGCAGAATGGGGTCATTTAGTAATGATTTGACCAGATGAGTGGAGGTCCTTTGTTTCTCAAGTGTTGTTTATTTTGTCGTATCTCCTTAGGTTGAGTTATTTTCTTTTTTTTTTTTTGGGTCCGGTCATGGGGTCTAAACTCTGGGCCTGGGCACTGTCCCTCAGCTCTTCAGCTTAAGGCTAGTGCTCTACCACTTGAGCCACAGCGCCACTTCTGGCTTTTTTCTTTTTGCTTATGTGGTGCAGAGGAATCGAACCCAGGACCTCATGCATGCAAGGCAAGCGCTCTACCACTGAGCCACCTTCCCAGCCCCAGGTTGAGTTATTTTCAAGACAAGGTTTTGCTTTATGCCTGAACTGTAATCCTATTTGTGCTTCCCTTTGCCACTGGGATGATAGAGGCACACCACTGGATCAAGCATTATACTTCTTCTGTAGCTAGGCATGATAGGCTCACACCATCATGTCTAGCCATTGCTTAAGATGGGGTCTTGCATGCCTTGGCCAGCATCAAACTGTGACACCCTTATTTACACCTCCCAAGTAGGACTGTAGACTTCAACCACAGCACCTGGCAAGGGAATAGATTTTTTTTTTTTGGGGGGGGGGGTTGGTCATGGGGCTGGAAATCTGGGCCTGGGCACTGTCCCTGAGCTTTTTAGCTCAGAGTGAGCACTCTATCACTTAAGCCACAGCACCAGTTCTGGTTTTTTGGTGGTTAATTGGAAATAAAAGAGTCTCATGGACTTTCCTGCCCAAGCTGGCTTTGAACTGCGATCCTCAGATCTCAGCCTCCTGAGTAGCTAGGATTACAGGCATGAGCCACCAGCACCCAGCTAAGGAAATATTTTTATTTTACAAACTGAGTTAAAATTTTCAAATGTGCTGGGCAATCGTGGCTCATGCCTGCACTAGCTAATCAGGAAGCTGAGATTTGAAGATTGCAACTCAAGGCCAGCACAGGCAGGAAATCCATGAGACTCTTCTCTCCAATTAACCACCAGAAAACAGGCAGCAAAGCTGCAGCACAAATGGCAGAGCTCTATCCTTGAGTGAAAAAGCTCAGGGACAGCACCCAGTCCGAGTTTAAGCCCCAAAACTGACCAAAAACAAAACCAAACAAACAAAAAATACAGTTCAATGTAAAATTTTTCTTTTTCTCTTTTTGTTGATGGTTCTGAGGAATTAATCAGGGCCCGTAAAATTTTCCTTATACCTGAGTAATTCCTACAAAGGAAAAGCATGCTATCTCCTAGAGAAGAAATATATAAATAATCAAAGGTCACAATTAGAAAATCACTTAGAGGAAGTGGCGCTGTAGCTCAAGTGGTAGAGCGCTTGCCTTGAGCTGAAGAGCTGAGGGACAGCGCCCAGGCCCAGAGTTCAAGTCCCACGACCGACAAAAAAAAAAAAAAAAAGAAAATCACTTAGAATTTACATTACAAATACATTTCATTCATATTTTTCTTTAGCTAATTTTTTTCAAGAAAAACCAACACTGTAACATTTTCTAACATCTAAGAGAACTGAAGTAACCAACTGACCTTATCTTCATTTTGTAGTTTCACATCATATTTGTGAGGCAAAAACTTGGGAGGAGCCCATTTCCTTTCTCCTTTTTTTAATGAAGTAGGAAGTTTTCGTGGAGACCTGCGTGCTCTGTCATCTAGCCACATCAATAGAAAATTAGTGGGGGAAAAAGAATTATTTTAATTCTATCCATTCACTCATGAAAAACCATTCCTAACACTTGACTTTGCCCCAGGTAGGGCAGGTAGGGAGAGCTAAGGCTTAATTTACTTTGTGGACATTTAAGTTGCTATCTCAATCATAATGAACAGAATCTTGAGTTGGTACTAAACTTACATGTTTAGTTGCAAAAAAGATTTCTATGCAATAAAATACCCAGGGTCTCCTCTAACTAAGGACAGTGAGCATCATACATACTGATACTCTCTCGCCTTCCTTCATCCTCTTTCACTAATGCCTCTTTCTTTGGGTGGTCCTGAGCAATTTGACTGGAATTCTCTTTGTCACTTGATGGAGAATCACAGGCACCATCCGATTTCTTCTCTGTGGCATCTTCATCAACTTTCTCCAAAGGATGAATCTTCACAATCTTCACCTTGAGCATTTTCTCCTTTCCAATCTATATAGGTATCAAGCGGAAATCAGAGATAGCTAGTAAATAAAAAAATGGAAGCTTAAATCTAATGTTGAGAATATGTGATTCAATACACATTCCTCCTCACCTAATAAATATCCACTGAAACACTAATATCGTTAGTCGTAAGGAACTTTCTCAG